>NW_023405325.1:17500-20000 GCF_013141755.1 Anopheles stephensi | reverse complement strand
CGCTTACGGTGGGACAGAACAAACATCCGCACAAAACGTAAACGAACAAGACGGACCTAACTCTCACCGTGCACGCGCACGCTCTCTCTCCCACTGCTGGTCGGGTACGAACATCCGTACAAAGCGGACGACGCAAAATGCCGAACGTACCCGAACCGAGCGCACGCGCGCTCTCTCTCGCCCGACTGTGCTAGAACGAACGACCGCACAAAGCGGAGACGGCAAAATGCCGGTCTCGCCCGGTCGTGTTTTCGCACGCTCGCTGACTGGCCGATCGTTTCGGCCGTAACCGCTCCCACTCAACGCGTAGACGTGTTGGTGGTCGCGATGGCGGCTTCTACGTCGGCCGACATTAAGCCGCGATGGCGATCCTGTCGCTCGTGGCGGCGTTGGCGTTCTCGCGCGCGCCTGTTGGCCCGTCGTCGGGCTAGCTCCTCCTCCGTCGGCGGTGCTCTGCTTCGGCGAGTTCGGCCCGAACGCAATGGCGGCAATGTACCCGCGCGTAATTGGGCGCGGTATTCCCGCTGCCGTTGGTTCCGCCTTAGCCGACGACGAAGTAACACTTCGGCCGATGGCGGAACTCGTTCGGGCCGAACTGGGCGTTGACTCTCCTGCTGCTGATTGGACGGGTGCTGTTGTTGGTCCATATCCATCTCCCCGATGGCGGATGTCTGCCGTTGCCGGCGTCTTCGCCGTTGGCCAGCGTTTCTGGCTTCACGGCGGACCTGTTGCCGAACGCGTTCCGCCAGCTCATTGGCGGAAACGATCCCGCCAGCGATGGCCGCGTTTTCGGCAACCTGCTGCTCCAGCCACCTTTGTTGTAGGAAGCTGCAGATCCGCCGTGCTGCCGTGGCCGTTCGCTGCCAAGCCTCCGGGCTCGACAGCAGAAAACGCTCCAGCTCATCGGGGGAAATGACGACGCCGTCCGCGTCCGTCAGGAACTGCACTCTTATGTCGGCGAACCTCGGACAGTGGAACACCACGTGCTCTGCCGACTCCACGGTGTTGTCGGCGCAGAAGGGGCAGGTCGGGGCAGAGGTGAAACCCATAGCATGTAGGTACTCCCGGAAGAAGCCATGTCCGGAGAGTACCTGGCTAAGAAAGAAATCAACCTCGCCGTGCTTCCTACCTACCCAGCCGGCAATATCCGGCAGCACGCGGTGAGCCCATCGTAGGAACCTGCTCGCGGTCGGATGAGCGGCATCCTGGTCCCACGATGTCTGCCACTGCCTGATGGTCGCCGAGTGCTCCAGCCGCTTGATCACCTCCTTGTCTATCAGCACCCGCCTCTGCAACGCCCGTTGATGCCTGGTATAGCACCGCGCGATCTCGTCCACCTGCAGGTGTAGCGGGACCAGTCCAGCCAGCACTACCGCCGTGTCGTAGCCGACGGTACGGAAGGTCCTGGCGACACCTTTCGCCAAAGGTCGCTGCAGCTGCTCCAGTTTCCGCCTGCACCACTGGAACTTCACCGCCTCCGCCCAGATGGGTGCCGCGTATCGCACAACCGAGTCCGCCACTGCTGCCAGCAGCCGACGTTTAGCCATCCTCGGTCCGGCGTGGTTGGACATCACGCCGGTGGCCAGCTTCACCACACGGAGTGCCTTTGCGGTGGCCTTCTCGACGTGTGGCTTCCACGAGAGGTGGTCGTGAAGCATGACCCCGAGGTAGCGTATCGCCGGCTTCGAGCGGACCTCGACGCCGTTGATCACTACGGGCACCGCTGGATGGCCCCGACGCAGACTGGAGATGAGGACGATCTCCGTCTTTTCCGGGGCCAGCTGCAACCGATGTTGCTCCATCCAGGCGGAAATCGCTGCCACAGCTTCCTCCGCTACACCTGCCGCCTCCTCCGGTGTACACCCCTTGGCGAGTACTGCCAGGTCGTCCGCAAAGCCGATGACGGATGCACCTTCCGGCAGCTGCACTCCGAACACGCCGTCGTACAGGATATTCCACAGGGTGGGGCCCAGAATGGACCCCTGCGGAACACCTGCCGTTACTCGGCGTGTTACCGGACCGGAGCTGGTATCATACGTCAGCTCACGGTCGGAGAAGTACTCCTGCAGGATGCTGCGCAGTCCTGAGGGCACTCCTTTGGTCTGCAGCGCCAGTGCTATGGCCTGCCAGTCTGCGGAATTGAAGGCGTTACGGACGTCCAGAGCAACGACAAGCAGGCAGCGCTTGTCGCGTCTATTCGTTCGCCCGAAACTCATCGCAGATCTGGCAGCCTCCATCACCAGCCCAACCGCCTGAAGTGTCGACCGACCACGCCGAAAGCCGAACTGGTATTCGGAGAGGAGCGGCTCCGTCGGCATCTCGATGTGGTCGTTCAGGCGGTTCAGCAGTACTCGCTCGTACACCTTGCCGGGCGTGTCCAGCAACATCACCGGTCTCACCGATGACGGCTCGCCCGGGGGTTTTCCCGGTTTGGGAAGCAGCACCAGCTTCGCCTTCCTCCATTGCCGCGGGAAGCGGCCAGCATCCATCTGCTCCTGGA
>NW_023405325.1:0-15000 GCF_013141755.1 Anopheles stephensi | reverse complement strand
ACGAGCAAAGGTTGTTGAGGAGGATGTCAGATTATCGATGTACATCGTACACCAACATTTGACGTACCGAGGCATTACACCCCGCACGCCCCCAACAGGACCAATCAAGGCTCGCATACGACCTGCGTCTTACTGCGGCTCCCTGAAGGTCCCCGTAGGACGACCATCACCAGTTAAGGTGTAGTTGACTTGTCAGGGCACGGTAGTCCCCACAAGTCCCCGATTATTCGTGGATATCGTCCTACGATTGTTTCTGACTCCTTTTGCTCCCCGCAGGTCCCCGTAGGACGACCATCACCAGTTAAGGTGTAGTTGACTTGTCAGGGCACGGTAGTCCCCACAAGTCCCCGATTATTCGTGGATATCGTCCTACGAGTTTTTGTGACCCTTGGGTTCCCGGCAGGTCCCCGTAGGACAACCATCACCAGTTAAGGTGTAGTTGACTTGTCAGGGCACGGTGGTCCCCACAAGTCCCCGATTATTCGGAGATATTGTCCTACGAGTTTTTGTGACCCTTTTGTTCCCCGCAGGTCCCCGTAGGACGACCATCACCAGTTAAGGTGTAGTTGACTTGTCAGGGCACGGTAGTCCCCACAAGTCCCCGATTATTCGTGGATATCGTCCTACGAGTTTTTGTGACCCTTGGGTTCCCGAACTTTGCTACGATGGTTCTGCCTCCAGAGGAGACTTATGAACACTTCGTATCATTTCTTACACCGAACCATGGGATCGCGAGATTGCTCCCGGATCCCTAATCACCTTACATTTTCGTTTCGTTTCCGTACACTACGATGAGCTAATTCAATTTGTTTGTTCGTCTGGCGAACGTTTTATTGCGGAATTACCGCGGTACTTCCAGCCGGGTATGGCTGCCGTACGACCTACAGGATAGATCATCGAACCACTTTTCGTGCATATTGTCCGTCGAGGGTATCACCTCGATACCCCCAACAGACCTTTGGACACTTCCTCACTACTCCTTGGAGCAGCAATCAGGGAACCATATAGTAGGAACAGCCGAATATGGAACTCTTTTCGTACTTTGGACACCTCCTATAACTTGTATGGCGACTTCGGGGACCTTCATTTCGTTCTCAGTTGGTACCCCTATTTCGGTCTTTGGACACCTCGTCTTACCCGTATAACTCACTTTAGGTCCACTTATTTGCCTGATATCTCATCGTGAACCCGTTTTTCGTACACCGTACACACCTAGGGACACCACATATGCGTTTCCCTTTCGATCGTGAAGTTTTCAAATTTTTCGATTTTTGGTCCTAGAAATTCATGAACGGTGGGAGACCAAAATTTTTCATAAAAAAAAAATTTTCACCGTTTGACCATAAAAACCTTCTTTTCGTACATACCCCATCATTTCTTCACGTTTTAGGCCATTTCTGAAATTTTCGCTTCGATAGTGTGTCCCCTATAATACAAAATGAACATTTTGCATCTCCCACAAGTGGCCATTTTTTTCCGCCACTGAAGAACACGACCTCGGGAACTCGGACCTAGGACGTGGCCATGTAAGTCATAGGCCACCCCAACTTTTGCAAAATACTGTTTCTTTTCACTTTTCATGATCTAAGGCGCGTTCCGACGGCGTTTTGAACAAATTTATGAGAAAAAAAATTTTGACCCTCGGACCAAAATTTTTTCGTTCGGGGCCCCATGGCCTATGGCCAGTATGGGAACTCGGGATGCCGATATGACAAAATTTGTCAAAAAATCACTAAAAAGTCGCTATGGCCCATTATTTAGAGCTTGTTGAGACCTTTCTAAAACACCTTGGTTGACCCCTGTCCGATACGTAGTTTTCGAGATATTCGAGAAAATGTGATTTTTTGGGACTTAGAAAATTTTTGACCCGTACCCTAAGAAAAAGTGACTTTTTCATAGGACAATTTTTTCTTCGCAAATACTGTTTGGTTTCACTTTTCATTATTAGAAACGCGTTCCGAAGCCATTTTCATCAAAATCTCGTGAAAAAAAAATTTTACCCCCGGACCAAAAGTTGGCCGTTCGGTGCCCTATGGCCTATGGCCAGTATGGGAACCAAGGATGCCGATATGCGAAAAAGTGTCAAAAAATCACTTGAAAGTCGCTATGGCTCATTAAATAGAGCTTGTAAAGACCTTTCTAAAACACCTTGGTTGACCCCTGTCCGATAAGTAGTTTTCGAGATATTCGAGAATATGTGATTTTTTGGGACTTAGAAAATTTTTGACCCGTGCCCTAAGAAAAAGTGATTTTTTCATAGGACAATTTTTTCTTCGCAAATACTGTTTGGTTTCACTTTTCATTATTAGAAACGCGTTCCGAAGCCATTTTCATCAAAATCTCGTGAAAAAAAAATTTCACCCCCGGACCAAAAGTTGGCCGTTCGGTGCCCTATGGCCTATGGCCAGTATGGGAACCAAGGATGCCGATATGCGAAAAAGTGTCAAAAAATCACTTGAAAGTCGCTATGGCTCATTAAATAGAGCTTGTAAAGACCTTTCTAAAACACCTTGGTTGACCCCTGTCCGATAAGTAGTTTTCGAGATATTCGAGAAAATGTGATTTTTTGGGACTTAGAAAATTTTTGACCCGTACCCTAAGAAAAAGTGATTTTTTCATAGGACAATTTTTTCTTCGCAAATACTGTTTGGTTTCACTTTTCATTATTAGAAACGCGTTCCGAAGCCATTTTCATCAAAATCTCGTGAAAAAAAAATTTCACCCCCGGACCAAAAGTTGGCCGTTCGGTGCCCTATGGCCTATGGCCAGTATGGGAACTCGGGATGCCGATATGCGAAAAAGTGTCAAAAAATCACTTGAAAGTCGCTATGGCTCATTAAATAGAGCTTGTAAAGACCTTTCTAAAACACCTTGGTTGACCCCTGTCCGATAAGTAGTTTTCGAGATATTCGAGAATATGTGATTTTTTGGGACTTAGAAAATTTTCGACCATGACATATATGAAAAGTGAATTTTTCATAGGACAATTTTTTCTTCGCAAATACTGTTTGGTTTCACTTTTCATTATTAGAAACGCGTTCCGAAGCCATTTTCATCAAAATCTCGTGAAAAAAAAATTTCACCCCCGGACCAAAAGTTGGCCGTTCGGTGCCCTATGGCCTATGGCCAGTATGGGAACCAAGGATGCCGATATGCGAAAAAGTGTCAAAAAATCACTTGAAAGTCGCTATGGCTCATTAAATAGAGCTTGTAAAGACCTTTCTAAAACACCTTGGTTGACCCCTGTCCGATAAGTAGTTTTCGAGATATTCGAGAATAAGTGATTTTTTGGGACTTAGAAAATTTTTGACCCGTACCCTAAGAAAAAGTGATTTTTTCATAGGACAATTTTTTCTTCGCAAATACTGTTTGGTTTCACTTTTCATTATTAGAAACGCGTTCCGAAGCCATTTTCATCAAAATCTCGTGAAAAAAAAATTTCACCCCCGGACCAAAAGTTGGCCGTTCGGTGCCCTATGGCCTATGGCCAGTATGGGAACCAAGGATGCCGATATGCGAAAAAGTGTCAAAAAATCACTTGAAAGTCGCTATGGCTCATTAAATAGAGCTTGTAAAGACCTTTCTAAAACACCTTGGTTGACCCCTGTCCGATAAGTAGTTTTCGAGATATTCGAGAATAAGTGATTTTTTGGGACTTAGAAAATTTTTGACCCGTACCCTAAGAAAAAGTGATTTTTTCATAGGACAATTTTTTCTTCGCAAATACTGTTTGGTTTCACTTTTCATTATTAGAAACGCGTTCCGAAGCCATTTTCATCAAAATCTCGTGAAAAAAAAATTTCACCCCCGGACCAAAAGTTGGCCGTTCGGTGCCCTATGGCCTATGGCCAGTATGGGAACTCGGGATGCCGATATGCGAAAAAGTGTCAAAAAATCACTTGAAAGTCGCTATGGCTCATTAAATAGAGCTTGTAAAGACCTTTCTAAAACACCTTGGTTGACCCCTGTCCGATACGTAGTTTTCGAGATATTCGAGAACATGTGATTTTTTGGGACTTAGAAAATTTTTGACCCGTGCCCTAAGAAAAAGTGATTTTTTCATAGGACAATTTTTTCTTCGCAAATACTGTTTGGTTTCACTTTTCATTATTAGAAACGCGTTCCGAAGCCATTTTCATCAAAATCTCGTGAAAAAAAAATTTCACCCCCGGACCAAAAGTTGGCCGTTCGGTGCCCTATGGCCTATGGCCAGTATGGGAACCAAGGATGCCGATATGCGAAAAAGTGTCAAAAAATCACTTGAAAGTCGCTATGGCTCATTAAATAGAGCTTGTAAAGACCTTTCTAAAACACCTTGGTTGACCCCTGTCCGATAAGTAGTTTTCGAGATATTCGAGAAAATGTGATTTTTTGGGACTTAGAAAATTTTTGACCCGTACCCTAAGAAAAAGTGATTTTTTCATAGGACAATTTTTTCTTCGCAAATACTGTTTGGTTTCACTTTTCATTATTAGAAACGCGTTCCGAAGCCATTTTCATCAAAATCTCGTGAAAAAAAAATTTCACCCCCGGACCAAAAGTTGGCCGTTCGGTGCCCTTTGGCCTATGGCCAGTATGGGAACCAAGGATGCCGATATGCGAAAAAGTGTCAAAAAATCACTTGAAAGTCGCTATGGCTCATTAAATAGAGCTTGTAAAGACCTTTCTAAAACACCTTGGTTGACCCCTGTCCGATAAGTAGTTTTCGAGATATTCGAGAATATGTGATTTTTTGGGACTTAGAAAATTTTTGACCCGTGCCCTAAGAAAAAGTGATTTTTTCATAGGACAATTTTTTCTTCGCAAATACTGTTTGGTTTCACTTTTCATTATTAGAAACGCGTTCCGAAGCCATTTTCATCAAAATCTCGTGAAAAAAAAATTTCACCCCCGGACCAAAAGTTGGCCGTTCGGTGCCCTATGGCCTATGGCCAGTATGGGAACCAAGGATGCCGATATGCGAAAAAGTGTCAAAAAATCACTTGAAAGTCGCTATGGCTCATTAAATAGAGCTTGTAAAGACCTTTCTAAAACACCTTGGTTGACCCCTGTCCGATAAGTAGTTTTCGAGATATTCGAGAAAATGTGATTTTTTTGGGACTTAGAAAATTTTTGACCCGTACCCTAAGAAAAAGTGATTTTTTCATAGGACAATTTTTTCTTCGCAAATACTGTTTGGTTTCACTTTTCATTATTAGAAACGCGTTCCGAAGCCATTTTCATCAAAATCTCGTGAAAAAAAAATTTCACCCCCGGACCAAAAGTTGGCCGTTCGGTGCCCTATGGCCTATGGCCAGTATGGGAACCAAGGATGCCGATATGCGAAAAAGTGTCAAAAAATCACTTGAAAGTCGCTATGGCTCATTAAATAGAGCTTGTAAAGACCTTTCTAAAACACCTTGGTTGACCCCTGTCCGATAAGTAGTTTTCGAGATATTCGAGAAAATGTGATTTTTTGGGACTTAGAAAATTTTTGACCCGTACCCTAAGAAAAAGTGATTTTTTCATAGGACAATTTTTTCTTCGCAAATACTGTTTGGTTTCACTTTTCATTATTAGAAACGCGTTCCGAAGCCATTTTCATCAAAATCTCGTGAAAAAAAAATTTCACCCCCGGACCAAAAGTTGGCCGTTCGGTGCCCTATGGCCTATGGCCAGTATGGGAACTCGGGATGCCGATATGCGAAAAAGTGTCAAAAAATCACTTGAAAGTCGCTATGGCTCATTAAATAGAGCTTGTAAAGACCTTTCTAAAACACCTTGGTTGACCCCTGTCCGATAAGTAGTTTTCGAGATATTCGAGAATATGTGATTTTTTGGGACTTAGAAAATTTTTGACCCGTGCCCTAAGAAAAAGTGATTTTTTCATAGGACAATTTTTTCTTCGCAAATACTGTTTGGTTTCACTTTTCATTATTAGAAACGCGTTCCGAAGCCATTTTCATCAAAATCTCGTGAAAAAAAAATTTCACCCCCGGACCAAAAGTTGGCCGTTCGGTGCCCTATGGCCTATGGCCAGTATGGGAACCAAGGATGCCGATATGCGAAAAAGTGTCAAAAAATCACTTGAAAGTCGCTATGGCTCATTAAATAGAGCTTGTAAAGACCTTTCTAAAACACCTTGGTTGACCCCTGTCCGATAAGTAGTTTTCGAGATATTCGAGAAAATGTGATTTTTTGGGACTTAGAACATTTTTGACCCGTACCCTAAGAAAAAGTGATTTTTTCATAGGACAATTTTTTCTTCGCAAATACTGTTTGGTTTCACTTTTCATTATTAGAAACGCGTTCCGAAGCCATTTTCATCAAAATCTCGTGAAAAAAAAATTTCACCCCCGGACCAAAAGTTGGCCGTTCGGTGCCCTATGGCCTATGGCCAGTATGGGAACCAAGGATGCCGATATGCGAAAAAGTGTCAAAAAATCACTTGAAAGTCGCTATGGCTCATTAAATAGAGCTTGTTGAGACCTTTCTAAAACACCTTGGTTGACCCCTGTCCGATAAGTAGTTTTCGAGATATTCGAGAAAATGTGATTTTTTGGGACTTAGAACATTTTTGACCCGTACCCTAAGAAAAAGTGATTTTTTCATAGGACAATTTTTTCTTCGCAAATACTGTTTGGTTTCACTTTTCATTATTAGAAACGCGTTCCGAAGCCATTTTCATCAAAATCTCGTGAAAAAAAAATTTCACCCCCGGACCAAAAGTTGGCCGTTCGGTGCCCTATGGCCTATGGTCAGTATGGGAACCGAGGATGCCGATATGCGAAAAAGTGTCAAAAAATCACTTGAAAGTCGCTATGGCTCATTAAATAGAGCTTGTAAAGACCTTTCTAAAACACCTTGGTTGACCCCTGTCCGATACGTAGTTTTCGAGATATTCGAGAATAAGTGATTTTTTGGGACTTAGAAAATTTTCGACCATGACATATATGAAAAGTGAATTTTTCATAGGACCAAAAAGTTTGTCCAAATAGGGTTTTGGTTCACTTTTTATGGTCAGATAAGTGATCCGATGCTATTTTCATGATCATTAGAGGGATTTCACGCTGTGACCAAAAATTTTCATACTTCATACTTGTCCCGGTGCCGTATATGGGAGGACCGGGGGAACATGTCTTCGTAAGTCGTGATGTTCAGTGACGGATTTCTGGGACTTAGAAAAAAAATGTGCTCTCAGGCACATTATATGTTTCATACACACATGATTTTCATTGTTCATACTTGTCCCGGTGCCGTATATGGGAGGACCGGGGGAACATGTCTTCGTAAGTCGTGATGTTCAGTGACGGATTTCTGGGACTTAGAAAAAAAATGTGCTCTCAAGCACATTATATGTTTCATACACACATGATTTTCATTCTTCATACTTGTCCCCGTGCCGTACATGGGAGGACCGGGGGAACATGTCTTCGTAAGTCGTGATGTTCAGTGACGGATTTCTGGGACTTAGAAAAAAAATGTGCTCTCAGGCACATTATATGTTTCATACACACATGATTTTCATTCTTCATACTTGTCCCGGTGCCGTATATGGGAGGACCGGGGGAACATGTCTTCGTAAGTCGTGATGTTCAGTGACGGATTTCTGGGACTTAGAAAAAAAATGTGCTCTCAGGCACATTATATGTTTCATACACACATGATTTTCATTGTTCATACTTGTCCCGGTGCCGTATATGGGAGGACCGGGGGAACATGTCTTCGTAAGTCGTGATGTTCAGTGACGGATTTCTGGGACTTAGAAAAAAAATGTGCTCTCAGGCACATTATATGTTTCATACACACATGATTTTCATTCTTCATACTTGTCGCCGTGCCGTACATGGGAGGACCGGGGGAACATGTCTTCGTAAGTCGTGATGTTCAGTGACGGATTTCTGGGACTTAGAAAAAAAATGTGCTCTCAGGCACATTATATGTTTCATACACACATGATTTTCATTCTTCATACTTGTCGCCGTGCCGTATATGGGAGGACCGGGGGAAGATGTGTTTGTAAGTCGTGATGTTCAGTGACGGATTTCTGGGACTTAGAAAAAAAATGTGCTCTCAGGCACATTATATGTTCCATACACACATGATTTTCATTCTTCATACTTGTCCCCGTGCCGTATATGGGAGGACCGGGGGAAGATGTGTTTGTAAGTCGTGATGTTCAGTGACGGATTTCTGGGACTTAGAAAAATAAATGTACCCTTAGGCACATTATTTGTATCAATAATTGTATCCCCAGCCTTTCATGGGGAACTTTTCCGTATTCCCGGACTTGTACATTTTTCGGGTTCCACCTCCCGACAATGTATCTCTACTGTGCATTACGTACCTGATAACGCACGGCACCCATTGGGTGACTCCACTTAACCATCTTTCGATAATGCCCGTGTTGCAGATATAATCCCAACACCTACCAGGCTTTATATGTACATCGAACGTTACATACGATGCACCCCGTATTCCCGGACTTGTACATTTTTCGGGTTCCACCTCCCGACAATGTATCTCTACTGTGCATTACGTACCTGATAACGCACGGCACCCATTGGGTGACTCCACTTAACCATCTTTCGATAATGCCCGTGTTGCAGATATAATCCCAACACCTACCAGGCTTTATATGTACATCGAACGTTACATACGATGCACCCCGTATTCCCGGACTTGTACATTTTGCGGGTTCCACCTCCCGACAATGTATCTTGCTATCACTTCTACTCCTCGACTTCACCACGCTCAACACCCTGCCCTTCGCTGCCGGGCCAGGACGTGCCTTGCGTCCACCATAACACCACCAGGCGTAGGTCGCCTGAGAGGATCGATGCGAACGCATCTCTACAACTTGAAACTCCTAGCCTGAAGTCCCGTCGTTTGCGGGCGGTCGGTGGGCATCGAAACTAGTCAAGTCCACGGTCGGCGAGGTCGGCGGCCACCGGCGTTCCCTATGGTCAGGTACTAACACGTGCAGTGCGACCCCGCGCGATGCGGCCCAGTCTATGAAGCGGGGATGAGGCGCCAGGCTGCAGAGGCAGTTCCAGCGGATCTCGGAGGGTTGTTAGGCCCGCTAGCTTCCGATTGCCCATTAGGTTTTGAAGCGCTATCAGCTCGGATTGGTTACGACCTTAGAGGCGTTCAGGCATAATCCAGCGGACGTAGCGTCATACCAAAGTCCGGTCGAACTAGTATTGAGCCAGTGGTCCGTACCTGTGGTTCCTCTCGTACTGCACAGGAGTTCCGTTACGATAGCACGTATTAGCACACACCAGTAGGGTAAAACTAACCTGTCTCACGACGGTCTAAACCCAGCTCACGTTCCCTTGAAAGGGTGAACAATCCTACGCTTGGGGAATTTTGCTTCACAATGATAGGAAGAGCCGACATCGAAGGATCAAAAAGTCACGTCGCTATGAACGCTTGGCGACCACAAGCCAGTTATCCCTGTAGTGGCGATCGAGCAGCCGAACAGTGCAGACGCATCCACGCTGTGCTCCGCGAGGAAAAAGTGAAGTGGTGAAAACTCGGGAAATTCGGTAGTTAGGACAGTGGATTTTTGTGTCCGGCCCCCGATTGCCATCCTGAACCCCCCCTCCGAATTTTTCCGGAAAATTCGGAAAACTGGGGGAGTTTTTCGGGGAACGGTTTTCCGGGAATAACTCGCGTATTAGTGGACCGATTTGTTTAAGTGACGTATCAAAAGAAGCGCGCTATTGAGACGCACCAAACAGTGAAGACAGAACTAACGATTTCATGGAGTACGCCATTTTGTGGACGTTTAAAGTGCAAAACTTTGAGTGATTATAACTCTCAAACTAGAAGTGCTGGCAGAGAGCTGCCATATAGTGGTTTGTGCGTTTTCTGGAGGCGAACAAACTGTGAAAATTCCAGGCGGATCCGTGGAAAACTCGCGGAGTTATAGGCGGGGGAAATTTCCACCCAAAAAAGCACGCGGTTTTCGGTGTCGCGAAAATGGCGGCGTGTGTGTGAAATTTTGGCGTCGGTTAAAAGTGAGGTTGGAATTTCAAAATCTTCCGGACGGAACACCCGGCACCCGGTGTTCGAACGGGTTGTCCGCCCTGGTTTCCTGGAGTTCCCGGCGGGCCTTTTCTGCCCCCCCTTGGTGTACCAGGTGGTCAGTCCACCGATCCAGGCGTGCGACCCCTCCATCGACGCGTCTCGAAGAGGGGAGTTCGGAAGTGGCCACCCCGCCCCCCCACCACCCACCACCAGCCCCCCAGAGCGGATAAACCCCCCCGGAGACGGTTTTTCCGAGTTTTCCCGGGGAAGGAGGGGAGATAGACGATCGGGGTCTTCGGACGGATTGTTCGGGCGGGTGCCCCCCACCCACCCCCGCAAAAACCCAACCAGTTTTCCACCACCAGGGGGCGTTCCAGCCGGAAAAGTGTGCAGCAGAAGAGTTTTCCGGGCGTAGCGGGAAAACCAGGCGTCTCCCGATAGGGGTTTGTTCGGGGAGGGGTGTCCGTTTACCTCGAAGAATACCCCCCCGCAAGGGTTTTCCCCCACCCCCCCTGGAAAATAGCGTTTTTCCGGGCCCCCCCCGTCGCCGAATCATACGCCGCACCCCACCGAGTGGGGTATCGATCGACGCGGCTTGCAGAGAGGAAGCATCTGAACATCATCCCGCCCCCCTACCTCCACCCACCACCCCCCCAGAGCGGAAAAACCGCGTCTAAAACGGTTTTTTCTGTTTTTCTGGCAGAAGGAGGGGGAAACGAGCGTCGGGTTCTTCGGCAAGGTTGTGGACAACACCATCACACGCCAAATCGCCGTTGGGTCCGAGACGATTGGACGTCATTTGGGGGAGTTACGCCCGGAAAAGCGTTTTTTGGGTTTTCCCAATTTTCCGACCGCACCCCCCAACGCGACCCCTCTTTCGACGCAGCCTGAGACGAGGATTGCGGGGAACACCATCCCGCCCCCCTACCTCCACCCACCACCCCCCCAGAGCGGAAAAACCGCGTCTTAAACGGTTTTTTCTGTTTTTCTGGCAGAAGGAGGGGGACACGAGCGTCGAGTTCTTCGGCAAGGTTGTGCACAACATCATTACACACCAAATCGCCGTTGGGTCCGAGACGATTGGACGTCATTTGGGGGAGTTACGCCCGGAAAAGCGTTTTCTGGGTTTTCCCAATTTTCCGACCGCACCCCCCAACGCGACCCCTCTATCGACGCAGCCTGAGACGAGGATTGCGGGGAACACCATCCCGCCCCCCTACTTCCACCTACCACCCCCCCAGAGCGGAAAAACCACGTCTGAAACGGTTTTTCCTGTTTTTCTGGAAGAAGGAGGGGGAAACGAGCGTCGAGTTCTTCTGGAAGATTGTGCACAACATCATCACACACCAAATCGCCGTTGGGTTCGAGACAATTGGAAGCCATTTGGGGGAGTTACGCTCGGAAAAGCGTGTTTTGGGTTCTCCATTATTGCGGCAGAAACCCTCACCACCAGAGGGCGTCGGAGTGAGGTATGAGCAGATTACTGCGTCCTCGGACGGTGTCCGTGGACACTACCATGATGGAGGGCGCGAAAAAACTCACCGCTGAGCCGAAAGTGTTGCTTACTCGCAGCAGCACAGCATCGAGCAGTACGACGAAGGCGACGAAGGCGACTTCCAGCAACAAGCCAGCTCCTGAGGCTCCTGAGGCGGCGCCTGTTATGGCGTCGTTGGCATCGCTGGAGAACACGCTCGCGATAATGTCCGATGAGCTTATAAGCACTCGGTTGTTGCTGCAGGCAAATCTGGATGAGCGCAAGGGGCTTCTTGACATGATCAAGGACCTTCAACGGGCGAAGGAGGAAGCTGACAGCCGGCACTGGAAGGAAGTGCAAGCACTGCGGGAGGAAATTCGCGAGATGGCTGAGCTTATCCGGAAGCTTGCAGCCAAACAAGATGCCTCTCCAGACGCGCCACTACAACCAGTTGCACAGCGCAGCCAGGCGGCCACCGGGTCGCAGCAGCAGCAGCAGGCGAAGCAGCAACAGCAGCAGGCGAAACAGCAACAGCAGCAGCAGCAGAAGCAGCGGCAGCAGCAGCAGCAGCAGCAGCAGCAGCAGAAGCAGCAGCAGAAGCAGCAGCAGCAGCAGCAGCAGCAGCAGCAGCAGCAGCAGCAGCAGCAGCAACAACAGCAGCAGCAGAAACGGCAGACGGGTGAGCGAAGCCAGCAGCCATCCAGCGACTTCCCCACCCTTACTGCTGCAGAGGATGCGATCGGCGATAACGGTGGCTCGTGGGCGCAAGTTGTCCGGCGCCCGGCTCGTAAGCAGCCACCACAGCAGCAGAAAACAGCAGCAGCACAGCCGGCGTCCAAAAACCAGCAGCAGGCGCAGGCTCCAACAAACGTGACTAATCGGCAGCCAAAACATCGTCCCGACGCCATCGAAGTCACGCCAGGCGAGGGTCAAGCCTACTTGGAGGCCTACCGGATGATTCGCTCGGCGACAGAACTGGCCCATCTGTCTGAGGTGCTCGGAATTGGACGGCGAACATCACGCTCGCGATTGGTTATGAGCTTGCCGGAATCCGCAAACTCGTTGGAGGTGTTTAACGCAGTGAAGGCATTCTGCGATAAAACAACTCCATCACTCGGTTGCAGACTTATCACCAACAAAGTCGAGGTTCGAGTAGATCATATCGACCCTTTAGCGGCGGTGAAGGAGGTGGCGGAAGCGCTGACAGCCCTTTCGGGGGAACCCATCAGCGAGAAGGAGGTTCGCCTGATCACGATGAACGACTCGACGAAGATGGCCTGGGTTCGAGTCTCCGAGAAGGCGGCGGAGAAGCTGGCAGGACAGCACATCAAGGTGATGTACACCTCGAGTCCTGTCAGCCGCGTGCAGCAACGACAGGATTGGCTGCAACGATGCTTCCGTTGCCTGGAACTCGGCCACGTGCAGGCGAAGTGCAAGAGCGCGATCGATCGATCGGACGCCTGCATCCGATGCGGGAAGACGAGCCATCTGGCGATGGATTGCCAGGAGGAGCCGTGTTGCGCGATTTGCAAGGGCCCGCACTCGATAGGTCACCCGACCTGCCGACGTTAAAAGTCCTGCAGATCAATCTCGGGCGGAGCCGTGCAGCTCAAGATCTTATGCTGCAGACGGCGAAGGAGGTTGGCGCGCATGTTGTCATCGCCAGCGAACTGTACAGGCCTCCGCGTGACAACATCAAATGGGCGATCGACGAGCAGCAGAACGTGGCTATTGTTGCAACCGGCGAATACCCCATTCAACATCTTGGAGGAAGCGCAGCCTCGGGATTGGTGGTTGCAACAATCGGGGGCGTTGCCTTTGCCAGCTGTTACGCACCGCCCAGCATCAGCAATGCGGAGTTCGACGACTATTTGGAAGCAGTAGAAATGGCGCTCGCCGGGTATCCTGCAACGGTGCTAGCAGGCGACTTTAATGCGTGGAACGAGGAATGGGGCAGCGCTCGCACAACATCGCGAGGCGAGAATCTGATGGGAACGGTCAACCATCTCGGGCTGCTGACGCTGAACCTTGGAAGCGAGCCAACGTTCACCGGCAACGGAAGTCGCACGTGAAAGCGTGATCGACGTGAGCTTTGCCTCGCCAAGCGTCGCAGTTCCGGGTGAATGGAGTATCGTCAACAAATACTCTGGCAGTGACCACAGGTACATCGCATTCAGCGTAGCCATTCCAAGTAGGCGAACAAGCCAGAGTGGACGACATCAGCAGCATCAACACCAGCTACAGCGACGAGGAGGGCTGCACAACACCAGCGGCCTAGCAAGGCACCGCCGGAGTGAGGTGGAAGACGGCACAGTTCGATCGCGAGTGCTTTGAGATAGCGCTCTCAAACAGCCGCTTCAGCCTCGCATCAACTCCGGACGAACTGCTCGTCGGCTTAACTGCTGCTTGTGACGGGGTCATGCAGCGAGTCACCGGGCCAACCTTTCGTGTCTCGCCGAAGATGTACTGGTGGACGCCTGAGATCGAGCGGTTGCGGGAGTGCTGCGCAAGTCGCTGAGGACAACGCAATCGGGCTACCACTCCTGAAGATCGAGCCGTCGCATCTTCCGATCTTCTTCGCAACGCGGGCTGCTTGCGCAGGAAATCCTCCACAGCAAGGAACGATGCATGCAGGAGCTGATCGATAGCGTGGAGGATGATGTGTTCGGGATGGGGTACAAGGTGGTGATGGCCAAACTGCGCAGTCGCACCACCTGAGACTGATCGCGCAGTTCTACAGCCGATTGTAGACACCCTATTCCCGACACATCCGCCGTTCGAGTGGCCAGCGATTGAGATGGACGACGAAGCGGATGTATCACCGATCACCACGAGGAGGTGATTATGGCCGCAACGAGGATGGCGTCGTCAAAAGCTCGGGACTTGACGGCATCCCAAATGCAGCGCTAAAGGAAGCAGTGCGCCAGCACCCGGAGGTGTTCGCGCGAGTCTACGGCGATCTTGCAGCGCGGCGAGTTCCCGAGGCCATGGAAGAAGGCGCGGTTGGTGCTGATTGCCAAGCCAGGCAAGCCAGCTGGGGACCCGTCTTCGTATCGCCCGCTGCTCATGCTGGGAGCGGTTTCCAAGGTGTTCGAGAGGCTAATCCTCAACGTCTCAACGACCACCTGGAAGAGAGCAATGCCATCTTGCTCTCACCATCCCAGTATGCTTTCGTCGTGGGAGATCAACGGTGCAGGCGATCCAGCGCGTCGTCGAACTAGGCCAGCAAGCCCGGTCCTTCCATCGCACCAACTCGCGGGATCCCAGATGTCTGATGGTGGCAGCATTGGATGTCAGGAACGCGTTCAACGCAGCGAGTTGGCAGGCGATTGCACTAGCTCTGCAGGAGAAGCGTGTCCCTGCAACGCTTCAAAGAGTTCTGAGGAGTTATTCTCAGAACGAGAGCTAGTGTACGAGACCAGCGAGGGACCGGTGCGGCGATCAACATCGGCGGGCGTTCCACAGGGATCGATTCTCGGTCCCACCTGTGGAACGTGATGTATGACGGCGTGCTG